>NW_021636724.1:0-32416 GCF_004799145.2 Neltuma alba
GAACAAATTTTTATGTTTGTATATTATCAAATCCCTTTAATTCCATCCCTATCACAACCAAGTAACCAATTGCTCAGATACCCTTCATTTTAGAACTACTTATCATGGGCCATTTCTTCTCCTCATTGAATTTAATGTATCCTTTGGCAGGGTATGTCAACCGTGCTCTCTTCCTTTCTTCACTTCACATGCGGACTGTCTCATCGCACACCCGCAACAATCATATAAAATGTGGCTATGATGGAAGAGGGTATGGAGAAATTTCATGTGGCGCTCAGATATTGCATGAAGCTCTTAAATGCACAAAAGTTGTTAGGAAAGAAGATCATATCCAGGTCTCTCTCCTTCCCTTCGCTATTTGTTTGAGAATATTACATGTCCCCTTCCCTAATGGCTGGCACGAAGTTTTTATATGATGTTATTCATGTTTTAGACTGCTGCGAGCTTCCATGCCATTGCCATAGCTCTTTCATTGATGGAAGCTTATTCCCTGAGTGTACAACACGAACAAACGACCCTTAAGATACTCCAAGAAAAGCTTGGACCTGAAGATCTTCGTACGCAGGTCATTAGTTTTCTTAAGGTTTTAAACTTTAAGGGTGTGTTTATTGTTGAAAAGTTTGTGTCGACTGTCTTGGAGTGAACTCTAAGGAAGGATTTCCCCATAAAGGCGGTGACAATTAATGTTTGGTGTGGCCTATTCTTTTTTTTCCCCAATGCAGGATGCTGCTGCATGGCTCGACTATTTTGAATCAAAAGCAATAGAGCAACAAGAAGCAGCTAAAAATGGAACTCCAAAGCCTGATGCATCCATTGCAAGTAAAGGTCACCTTAGGTACTGATATGGTACTGAAATAGTATTACTTGGTTTCAAATGGAATTTATATTTCTGGACACAAATATGTAACCATTTTTTGCAGTGTATCAGATCTCCTGGATTTTATTAATCCTGAACAAGAGCCCAAAGGAAATGACACTCAGAGGAAACAGCGACGTGCAAAGGTGGGCATATATATTTCTAGCTGTCCTTGATAGTACATATATCTTCCTTCATGTGTTTGTATGTAACCCACTGATCCCTATGGTTCTGACTGAATTCATATCTTGTGCTCAAGATGTGGAGGACTAACTTATTTTTCCTTGCTAAAAATTACATGTTTTCCCTAGGCTCAAGGCCCCTTGCCTTCCTATAATTACTTTAGAGCACGTAAGGCTTTTGCTCGTTATGAGTTAAAATTGGATTGCATTCGGCATATTATATTCTTTTGGAGCTTGCTTGGAGTTTTTTATACCTAGCAGAACTCAAAAACAGATGCATTCTGAATATAGTGTCATTTAAACTTACTTGACATTCGTGTTTTTTATATATGATGTAGCAGATACACCCAATCATGGATAAAAACCATCAACAACACGATGATTCAATAGCTGACGAGAACATTCCCTTAGATGGATCAAAAGATGATAGAAGTATGGAAGAGGGCAACACTCAAGCAACTCAAGTCACGCTTCATTCTGAAGAACTGAAAGAAAATGATGAATTCACTAGATATGTGCCTGAGACGAGTGAAGTTGTTGAGGAAATATCCTCTGATGAAGGGTGGCAAGAAGCCAATTCTAAAGGGCGGTCAGGAAACACAGCCAACCGCAAGTTTGGTCGGAGGAGACCTCGTCTTGCAAAGCTGAGGATTAATAGCTCTGAGAATTACATCGTCAGAGAAAGCAGTTACAGGAATGACATAACATCGCCACATAAATTAACTCCAAAACTCACTTCAGCCGCAATATCTTCGCCTGGACAATTAAAAGGTAGAAGCTCCACTTTAAAAGAGGAACCTGTAAATCATTCAACGAGAGCTTCAGCGTCCAAATATTCCTCTACTCCAGCAGTTCTTAGTCCTTTGGCTTCAAAGTCTATATCTTACAAAGAAGTGGCGCTGGCACCACCAGGTACTGTTTTAAAGCCCCTGTTAGAGAAAGCTGAAGTGGACAATGTAAAGACTGAAAGCGAGAAGTGCAATGCAACTGAAGAAAGCTGCCAAAGCTCTGTAGTTGAAGCAGTTTCTGAGCAAGATGAAAAGGAGGGGACTTGTGAACCTGACATTCAAAGAGAAAATAGAGAAAATTCTGCATCAGAAGTTGAGGAGGGGTCACTCTCTTCTGATCAGGCAAAACCTGAAGAAACCAATGGTAGCAAGCTTTCAGCAGCAGCGGAGCCATTCAACCCAGGAACGCTGTTTAGGGCTCAACATTTAAATTCGGTTCCCATCACAAACATTTATGATACCAATGCCAGTCAAGGCATGCCGGTGGATCCTGTGCTTCCTCCCGTTGCTGCTAGGGTCCCCTGCGGGCCCAGGTCACCTCTATACTATAGAACCAACTATACTTTCAGCATGAAACATGGTTATTCAAAAAATAACACTCCTACCAGGGAAAGTATTGGATCCGGGGCTCCAACAATCATGAATCCACATGCACCTGAGTTTGTTCCCAGAAAAGTTTTGCAAACGGAGACCAATGATGCCAATTCCTTGGGGACAAATATGGCAGAAAACAACAATATGGATGAAAAAATCAGCGAGGATTTGAAGGAAAGTTCTCCAAGAAAGCGTGTTTCTGGATATGAGAAGTCAGAGCTAGCTAGGCAGATATTGCTGAGCATGCTTGTGAAATCAGTTCAGCAAAATATTGATTCTGCTGATGAATCCAAAGTCAGTGAAGAAAAAAGCGACAAAATGGAAAATTCTTCTGACGCAATAGCCAAAGACAGCGCTATTATAAAAATCTTACATACGAATGAAGGGAAAAAAAAGATAAATCCCCAATCAAATGAAAGCGAAGAGCAAGAAAAAACAGATGCAGCCAATAAGAACAACGGAGATGAAGGGTTTATAGTGGTCACTAAGAAAAGAAGGAGCAGGCAGAAGTTCACAAATGGAGTTTCAGATTTGTGCAATCAGCAGTCCATCTGTGCTTCAGTCCGTTGAGGAGTTGTTTAAATTAAATGGCATTCCCAATAAGCCATTAGGTTGTCTAGTCATCTGAGGTTATCTTGACAATATACTCTCTAACAAGGTATAAATCCCTTGGTTTACGAGCTTTGGCCATTGATTGCCAGCGCATTTTTTTCCCTGGTCAATTTAGGACGCGGCTTCTTGAATCTCCACTCCGTAGTTCTTATAGTAAAATTTTCCTCAGGATATTTTGTTTTATCGAATAAATATTCAATTGGCAAGTTCAGTTCATTTTGTTATAACTGTTTCTGGAAATGGCTACTCTCTGGTTAGTAAAAAGACTGCTGCTGTTGTAGACGGTTGGGTTAAGCTTAATTACTCAGATTTGATCATTTTTAAAAGTACAAATTAATCTGTACTATTGAAATTTAATCAGATGGCACAGTAGAGAGTAACTCATTGAAGAGAATTCAAGACCCGGATTTTGCTCATCTGGGTAGCTTGTTGCATTCCCTTCATAGGAAGAACGTTGAGTCATTGTTGCTCGTTTTTGGATGAAAGGTATAATTAGAGCATCACTGAATCACTTTTAATTTATTTTAAACAATTTGGATAATAAAGTTGAGACACGTCACATCTAAGTGGGTTAGAATCACTACCTAGTAGGGAGTGCACTGGCTTGAAGATGAAAATACATTGCAATGATTATGATCATAATGGTGCATTATGAGTTTTTTGGACTTTGGCAGCTAGCTGCTAGTTAGCTACATTCTCTCCAACTCTCCGTTTTCAAAGGTGACCCTAAATTTAAATTGGGAAAAACAAGAAAGAAAAACGATCTAAGCTATTGGAGTGGTTAATTTATTTTATATTTTATATGTTTTTTTTTGTCAAAATTAAATGTTCATGTAATTTTATGTGGTGTGGTTTCAGTAATAATGTTCTGGAGTTACATATTACATACTCATGTGGAAAATGAGTTTGATCATTTCGATAACCCCAGTTTTGAAATAATAGTCATACCCTCAAAGAAAGAATCTAGTTCAAGTTGTGTTTTCTGTACCAGAATTTGATCCCATATCACTATCCAGGTTAATATAAGGTTAAGGTTGTTAAGTGTATTAATATTATAATCAATTGACATAATTAATACGGATTAGGCTTAGCTTCAATTCTTAAGCTCCAAACCTATTCAAATGATCAAGAACAAAATTTAGGTATACTTGATTATATCCTATTAGGTCTGATTCTTCCTTCAAATCTTGTCATGTGTTCCTTTTATTACTAAAAATAGTTTAGCAAAATTTTGAAATCTTATTATGAAGAAAAGTCTATATACTGAAAATTTGATTAGAGAATTTGGACCTAACGGATATAAGAAAATAAATCTAAATTTTGCAATAATAGAAGATCATGACATTTTTTGGGCTTTTTTATTTTTAATTTTTTGGCCTGAAGATCACAACATTGTTTATTTCTTAATTAAAGCAGATAGCCTCAAATCAGATGGGAATGAGATAATCTGATATCTTTTTCAAAGGAAAGCAAACATGTCCTTTTCAAACAAAAATATGTGAGCTTTGTTTCATTGAAAAAAAATGTGAGCTTTTTGGCTTTTTTTATTTCTTTCCCTTCTCATTTGTTTCAATGGAAAGTCAACAATGCCATCATCTAAAGGGCTTTTGCTGTGTCCCTTAATTAGTGCTTCATTATTTTACCACTAAATCATTACCATACAATAAAAGTATTCATAAATTTACACTAAAAGTTACCAAAAAATTGCATTAAAAGTCTGTCAAAAAGTGAGACTGACTTTTTAGCTATATTTGGTTATCACTGGAAAACAGTTTTTTATAACATAAGCCATTAAAGTATCAATTTTATTTTGATGGCCCAAAAAAAAACAATTTTGTTCAACTGGTTTGGAAGGCATATATAGGTTACAAAAACAATGGCTAAATTGATTAATTAATGTCCTTATATTTTGGGAAAAAAATAATATCCTGACTAATATTTTACACTTTTATTTTTAATTAATTAATTAATTTCATGAATTCAAATGCTATACCACATTAACAATTGTAAAAAGTCGTGAAACTTGAAAAGAATCGAAGGGAGCCAACTACCAAGTTCGGATTCCTTCATATTCAATATGAATAAAATAAAATGTCATTTTAATGCAAAAAGATGAAAGGGGTAGGAGAATAGACATTATTTTGAAGTGTGATTTTTAGTAGTGAAAAATAGATATAAAAAGTATTTATTTACTACTTTGAATGTCTATAGCTTAAGTTATGGGATTTCAAAATTGAATAAGGGAATTGTGGAGAGGAGAAATTTGAGAAAATATTTCTGATCTACTTTTATGTTACAAGCACTTATGGGACCCCCCCCCCAGCTAACCCCAAGAAATATACATAAATATATGTAACCAAAAAGGTTTACACGTAAAGACCACAAGAATTAATCCGAAATTAATCTCTCTAATTACACATTACGGAACCTTTGAAAGCTATGAGAAAAATAGCGAAAAAAAGGGGATATTAAATATTATGTATTGGGGCCAAAAATATTATTCATTTAGGAGTTATACTATATTCATCCACAAAAAATAAGGTTATACCCTTTCAGACATGTTTTCTGGCGGACCATTTCTTTGTATTTGCTAGAACTCTAATATTATCTTTTTTATTTATAGTATATTGATATTTTTATTAAAAAAGAACTAATATTATACTGTTCATAACAACAATTTGTTTTTAACTTTGAAATATATAAATGGGACAAAATCTTCCCATAATAATTAAGAAAGGGTTTAATCTTTTGTAATCTACACCCTTCAATATCCAATCAATTATTAATCACCTTGAGTGGCGGAAATTATCAGCTAAGTACAAAATCATGGCTATTCAATATCAAAAATAAAAACATAAAATCATTCTACTAGCTTTGCTTCATAATATAAGAATTAGTTTGATTTTTAATTTCGTCCAAAATATAAAATTTCAATTTACTTTGTCTCTCATATTTATTTATTTTTTTCAAAGTAATCCTTGTAGTATTTACACATGTTAAAGATTTCCATCAAATAATAGTTCTAGCTAACACACATAATTAGTGAGGGTATTCTGAGAAAGACAACATTTATTTATTACTCTCCGCATTTTTTTTATAAACAATAACTATTATCTCCCTTTTGTCCCTAAATATAAGCAACATTTACAAGTTGTCTTAAATTTTTGTAGCAATTTTTCTATTTTAATTTGCCCCTATTAATTACTTGTTTTTATAGTAGAATTAATTGCTTATTTTAATACTCAATTTTTCATACCACCATCTCTCTATCATACATTCTCTCTCTTTCATATTTTCTTATTCTCTTTCTTATATTCTCTTCCCTATAAATAAGGGTATTTTGGAGAACTCCCAGTTTCTACATATTTATTGTTTTTAACCAATTTTAACTAATTTTTTTTATGTATAGGATGGAGTCCAAAGTTGCTTATAAAAAGACATAGGGAATACAAATAACTAACTTAATAAATTTTTTTAATCTACTCAAATTAGTCAATTAGCTTTTATATTGAGGATTTAAAAATGTAATATTAAATAATAAAATTTATAGAAGGGATACTATTAGCGAATTATGAAGTGCATGAATCATTGTTCAATCTTTTATACTTCACAAAAAAAACATGTTCTGTATGTGTATCTATATAATATATAACAAATCACATTATTTATAAATAATAAATAATATGACTTATTTTCCAATATCTCTAAATATGCCTATACAAATTTCATCCATACATTTAGTTTTTTTCCCCCTGAATGACAAGCTATGAGGAAACCATTAAAGAAGACAAAAGTTACTTACTTAAATTAATTAACCTGCTGCAACATAAAAGAATATCAACAAATAAAAGAGGATTAATATCATTTTAGTCTTTAAAATTGGATATTATTGTGGTTTTGGTTCCTGAAATTTAAAACTAATGATTTTGATTCTTAAAATTAGATTTCACTTTAAATTTGGTCTTTAAGATTTAAAAGAAGTAGCCTTGGTTTCTGAAATTTAACCTCATTTTGATTTTGGTCCTTATTTTAAAAATTAAAGACACTATTTTAAGGACAAAAGATCTTAAGGCGGATCAAAATAAAATCAAAATTTAGGAATCAAAAGTAAAAATTTCAAATTTTAAGAATCAAAATTAAAATAAGGTCAATATTCAGACTAAAAATGGTATTAACCTATAAAATTAAAGAAAATAAAAAATATGAGCTGATTTATATAGTATATAGTAAGCCAATTAGTGTGCCTGAGAGAGAGAGAGTGTGTGTGTGTGTTGATCTCATGGTAATAAACTAATAAAAAGTTATGTTTCAATTCTAGTAACAATTTTTTGGCCAAAAAAAAATTCTAGTAACAATTTTAATTTGGCAAAAAAAAAATCTAGTAATAATGATTCCTGGCATCCTCAGGAAGTTTGTACTGTAATACACCAATATTATCTTTGATAATCTTATTTGCTGCCCCTCCACTAAGTAACGTCAAATAATTGAGCTTAAATTACTTATTTTTACATTAGCGTTGATAATATAGATGAATGTGATGGGAAAATATATATAGGAAAATATTCAATCAAAGAAAACTTCTTTTTAATTGATTAGCTGCTGTTAGCCTGTTAGTCAAATTTAACCACTTTTTTTTAAAAAGATATAATGGTTAAAGTCGTTATAATGATAATCACGAATATTTGATTCATTTAACGTAAAAATGTTTTTTCAGAACTCATTGGGTTAACTTTGAATATAGGATTTTCAAATGAATAATTTGTCACTCAAATTATTATTGCTCACTCATCTATTTAGATATATTTAAAATGATTATGATTAAATTTAGTATTTTTGTGATTATGCAATTATATATCATGAAACGACACAAAATTATCATATACCACTAGTTATCTTCCTGAAAAATTGGTCAAAAGTCTACGATTAGAAAAATAATTATGCAAAAATGCCTAAATAACAAGATGCTTGAGTATGTGCAGTTAAAAATGAGTTGCACATAACTAATAAAAAAGAGTTGCATCATAAAAGATAACTTCCACATAAGCCTTTAAAAAAATTTGGGATAATTAATATATAAGTCCTTATAGTTTCAACTGGTTTTTAATCAGGTCCCTATAATTTTTTTTCTTTTTATCAGGTCCTTATACTTTCATATATTTTTAATCAAATCCTTATAATTTTTTTTCTTTTTATCAGGTCCTTATTATTTTACTTTGTTTTTAATTAGGTCCTTGTAGTTTTTATTCTTTATTTTACAAATAATAACATTTTAAAAATAATAAATTATTGTAACAATCTTATGTTAATATTCTTTTAAATTTTTAGTTAAACAAATATATTATTTATTTTCAATTCAAATTTTTATAATTATAAAATTCAAATTATAATAATAAATTTTTCTAAAATTAAAATATGATTATAAATAATTTATATTTAAGTATAATTATTATTCTGATTATTAATTAATTACTAAATGATTATATTAATTATTTTGTCCAATTATATAATTATTAATTTAAAATGAAATTAATTTTAAAGAATAAAGTTAATAAATAATTTTTCAAAAATTACAAAGCACCTAATTAAAAAATAAGTGAAACTATAAGGACCTGATAAAAAGAAAAAAAAATAGAAGGACCTAATTAAAAACACACGAAAGTAAAAGGATCTGATAAAAAGAAAAAATTTTATAAGGACCCAATTAAAAATTAGATAAAACTATAAGGACTTGGAGATTAATTATCCCAAAAAATTTCAAGTACCTTTGCCCAACTAAGTTTCTGGTCAAGGATTTTTGACTAATTTTTTTCCCCACTTCTCTTTTTTTAAATATATAAAATCACTTTTTATTATTATAATAAAGAAATTTTATTGGACCATATATCATCTTGTTCACTATTTAATCTTTTTTCAAACCAAAGACATGAATTTAAAAGAAAATCAATTTTCAATGCTTCTATGGTTCTTAATGTAAGAATTACTTAATTAATTGAACTAAATTAAGAAAATTAAATAAATTACTTAATTCTAATACATGTGATATGATGGTCATAAAATAACTTTATATGACATTAAATTATTATATGTCAGCTTCTAAGTTAGATATAACATTAGTTTAAAAAAATAATAAATATAAAAGATAAAATGAATTAAGATCTTATGTGAAATAAGAAGATCTTGTATGTCAGCTTATAAGCATATAATATGTTACAAAAATAGTATCATCATTTTTTATAAAAAGAATCATGTATATCATCTTTTATGAAATAAGAAGATTATGTTATATTGAATTGACACATATAATTTAAAAAAGAAATATAGGTGCAAATTACCCTGACTCAAGTTGGGGGAAAAAAAAAATTAACATGATTCAAACTAGAATATATAAAGAAAATCACTTAAGAATATGGTGACGCAAATAAGCAGCAAAATTTGACATAAAGTGATGACAGTGAATTAATAGCGATGGCAATTTAATAATTTATGCACCTCAAGCTTGACTTTGTCTCTAGTTTTGGAACTGTTTTTTTTCTAATCACAACTAAAATTAGTTGTTTCCTAAAATTGCAGTCTTCTTCTTCCCAATTCATGTAAAAGAAAAATACAAATTTAAACCGCATGTTTTCAAATTCAAGTTAATTAACCAAAAATTCTTCTCGTGGATGATCAATATAAAAAAAAATATAAATTATAGTATTTACAAATTATTAATTGTGCAATTTATTTCTAACTTTCATGCAATAATGCGTAAAACATACAAACCTGCTTATGGTTATTTATTAATCACTATGGTTCCTTTTTCTTTTTAATTATCTGGCTCACTTTTTTTTCGTCATTTTTAAACAAATAAAAGTTTAACTCTCTCTCTCTGTTTTTTTTTTTTTAAAGTTTGGCCTATATCAGAAGCAAGGCTATTCTGTGATTCACTTGAGAATCTTGCTAGATCCAGAAACTTAGAACCAACATAAAGAATTGTAAAAAAAAAAAAAACGCTGATAATAGTAGGAAGAAGAATAATTTGATGAACTCCTCAAAAGAGTATATCTAACACATGCCAAGTAAAAGATTTCATGAAATCAAAATTGAGACTTCCTGAGAATTATTCTATGAACCGGGCAAGCTTTCTGTTTTAGAGAACCTGGTATCTAACTCTTTTTTATTTGAAGTTTTTGAATCATAGATTCCAATCTAAATTATGCAGATAATAGGGTAGAGGCAATTGATGAAAACTACAACAAATATATATATATGGTAAACACATTAATTGAATTTATATATTACATTAAGTGTTGGAGTTTAATGATTCATTTTTATTTATAATATTTGCTAATACTACCTCTGGTCCTTAATATAAGACCCTGCTTGACTTTTTGTTTGGTCCTAATTATAAGACCACAATCCATTTTTTCTCTCATATTTATACATTTTTTTCCAAGATAGTCCTTCTAATAATGATAGTTCTAGCTAATACATTTAATTAGCAAGGATATTTTAGGAATGACAACACTTATTTATTACAAATAACTAACTTAACTTACTTCCTTAATCTCGTCAAATAAGTCAACTAGGTCTTATAATTAGGATCGGAGGTAGTACAATATAACAATTTTAATAAATTATAACATTTTTGAGTTATAAATAATAATACAATTCACTGTTTTTTTTTTTTTTGCCATCAATCCATTATATTGGTTTTTTACTCTCTGCATGGCAAGAAAACACAGATTGCCATAAACATGCAACATAATAAATGATATGATTCTCTGTTTGGTCTTCTTTTGGAAATAAAAGGTAAGATTGCGTGTGGAGCCTATAAACACTTTTCTCAGTTTTTATATCATAAACTATAAAACTATTACGTAGTTAAAAAGGAAAAAGAAGAAGATAGAATAGAAATGTCTAATGCCCCACTGACCCTTTCCCCCTGATTTTTCTTTTTAAAAATTTTCATTTTAAAGTTTTACAATGGTTTTAAATTTCACACCTATATATCTGCAAAATATATTACGTTTAATACATAAATAATTTCTGTCCTAGATATATATAAGATTCACTTTATAGTATAATTTACACTTATATTTAGGACCAGGGGAGTATCTACTAAAGAAATATTATATATATACTGAGAAATTATGAGTGAATTTGAAAAGAATTTGAGAAATTTAATTTATATATTAGATAAAGCTAGATTATAAGAAAATTTAAAGATAGAAAAATGTATAAACTCAATCTCTTAAAATTTTGGATTAAGATAATCTGGAGTGTTAACTTACATACATACATCTTCAGTGAAAATTATACATGTCCGACAATATCAGAGCTTAGCCATAACAAAAACTAATTTAAACACTATGAAAACTTGATCAGTAGCACTAAACCAATTTAATTACAAGATTAATTTAAAAGTCCATTGACAGGACAAAAAGCCAAGATTAAAGCAGCAAAATCCCAGAAAACTAATAATAATACTAACAATAATAATAAAACTAAAATATTAATAATAAAAATTATTTTAATACTCAATCCGTAGAATACACGCAGGGAGGTTGGTGAGGGAGCTCTCAAGATTTTGTGGGTTCGTTATTGTGCGAAGGAGAATGCAGAGGAAACAGCGGCAACAGCTCCGGCTGAGAAGCTCGTGGCGTACTCAACGGACTTGGGTGTAAGAAGAACCCTTTCTCGGCGATGGCTCGTTCTTCCAACATCTCTAACGGCGACACCGGCGACGCTATCACCGTCGCCGATCCTCTGGTTCGAGCATACCAGGAGGGAGACAAGGAAGAATACGGCGAAGACGACGGAGAAGGGCCTGGGCTGGTGACGGTGAAGACGGGCCGTTGGGAGACTCCGATGCTGAGGTCCATCTTCCTGGCAGAGTGGCGGCGCTCATGGAGCTTGAAGGCGGGCTTCTTGGGCCCAACATCGGTTGTGGCACCGAGGCGGGAAGGCAGAGTGATGGGGAGCCTGGGAGAGGAGGGGTCGTCGGAAGCTCCGGTGAGCTTTTGGACGACGGCCCGGAAGCTGGAGGCGTCGGCTTGCACGAAGGTGGTGTTGGCGGTATTGGGGTCGGATCCGTAGATGGGCGGGTGGTGGAACACGGTGGAGGTGCTGGTGGTAGTGGGGTGGGAAGAAGCCATGAAAGAGGGGGGGGGGGGGAGAGAGAGAGAGAGATTGGGTGAGAGATGAAGAGGAAGCGGGAAGAGGCGAATGAAAGTGTGAGGCTATATATGGGGCTTTAGAGAGAGAAGGGTAAAAATGTGGATGTAGTTTGAGAATTTGGGTTGGGTTTGCTTGAGGAGTGGTGTGTGGTGCAAGTGACTGTCAGAAGAGAAAAAGTACTGGAAGTTAAGTTAAGGACGCTTCACTTTGCCATCCCTTATTTGTCTCCTTCCTTGCTCTACACACGTTTTTCTTTTGGTTGGGCTGCAAATTCCCTTTCAATTTTCACTTAACAAGTGTTAGGTAGTTCGAGATGTATTATAAGCAGTTTTTTAATAATAATTTATAAAATATGAAATAAATATATAAGTAAAATTTTATCTTGATTTATCTGAAACATATTTATAAGTGATTATATATTATAAGTGATGCCAAAAAAGTACTTAAAACATTCGAAATTTTTTTTAGTATAAATTTATCTCAAAAATTTAAAATTATAGCAGTGTTACCTCCTATTGTTAAAAATATTAATAATTAATATCATTATTTTAATGGTTAGCATTAGCTTTTTAATGGTATAAGACAATATTATTATTATAATTTTAAACTTTCGAACCAAATTTATATCCACAAAAACTTCTGGATGTCTAGTATTTTTAAATAAAAACTTTTAAAGCAAATTTGCATCTAAATCCTCACAAAAATACATCATTGTGTCATGCTTTATAAGCATGGAGTTAAACATAATCGGCTCGGTCCGCACATCAATGAACTATGGTAAATATATACAAGCGATTAGTTCTTTTGAGAGTTTCGAATGGATTAATCAGTTAAAACTTTATATTTTTCCTCTTTTAACTATGTTTGAAATGATATGTTTTGAGTTTAAAAAATAGCAGTTCATTATACTTATGCTTTAATAACTTCAGTTCATGGTAGATTATATATAATTTACAGGGTTAATATTTTTTATTTATACAGTATTCTTTTTGAGATTATATATAAATGTTTTTTATATTTTAATTAGTTTTTTGGACAAAAGTATTTTAATCATTATTGAGTTTACCATTGTCTTGATGAATTTAATGATCAATCCAGTTTTTAATACCTTTTAGATTTTTGAATATATAAAAATTATTGGATAAAAATGCACCTAGCATTCTGAAGCTATATCCAGTACGTTAAAATAATTTTGCTCCTAACGTATGTTATTACTGCTACCAACTACACCTTAACTAATTAGAATACTACAAATCAAGCAAATAATGATGTAACATTTTAAAATTATATACTAATTTTATTTTTAATATAAGAGTTAGTTGATTAATTTGACTAGATTAAGAAAGTTTGTCAAGTTAGTTATATGTAATAAATAAGTGTTGTCTTCCTTAAAATACCATCACTAATATGTGTATTAATTAGTTAAAACTATCATTTTATGGAATCATTAATATGTGCAACCACTACAAGGACTACTTTGAAGAAATTAATAAATATGAAAGACAAAGTAGATTAAGATCTTATATTTAGGACTAAGTTAAATGTCAATAGCTCCTATGTTAAGGACCGAAACTAGCATATAATACTACCTTCAGTCCTAATTATAAGAGCCAGTTAACTAATTTGAGAAAATTAAGGAAAGGAGTTAAGTTAGTTATTTGTCATAAATAGGTGTTGTCTTTCTTAAAATATCCTTGCTAATTAAGTGTATTGGCCATAACTACCATTATTAAAAAGACTATCTTGGAAAAAAAATACACAAATATTAGAGACAAAATAAATTGGGGTCTTATATTTAGAACTAAAATAAAAATCAAACGAGGTCCTATATTAAGAAGCAGAGGTAGTAACTTCTCTTTGTACCCGATTCCATTATCTTGCTACCCGGCCTCAAATCCTTTACTTGAAGTTCGTTTTATTGGTATTAGCTAACTAATGCTGGAGATATCTATTAAACAAGTAAGTAATTTTTATCGTCAACTTGCTGAAAATGATATTTAGTATTTACCCACATATATATTCAAGAGTTGATAAAAATAATCCTGAAATAAGTATATATGATAATTAATGTTTATGAGGGGAATGTTTGGGGAAAAAAACAATTAGTGTGTGTAAATACATTAATTATTTACACTAATTAAATTATTACATCATGAAATTGCTAGTGACGTGGCCATGTTTTTTTTTAATATATACTATTAATTCCATGTTATCAAAACCTGAAAGGTTATTTGCAAGTTTCAAAGCAGTGAAAAAGGAAGAGAAATAAAGTGCAAAACTTTAGGATATGAGTGGAACTGAGTATCTTTTTTAAATACGAGCAAGTAAAGATTCGTTATCATTAAGGTTGACCTTTTTAATCTGAGTCATTTTGAAGTTTAATTGCATATTCATATGCAAGCAACCTTGTTATACAAAACTAACTTTGTTCCAAACTGCATATATATATGTATGTATATGTAAATATATATATTTGTGTGTGTGTGTGTAACAGTCACAGAGGCATGGTAAGAAGCAGATGGAGGTAATAAGAACTTCAAAGTGGCCCCATATTAATTCATAACAGTATGAGGTAAAAATGGAATGATAAGATTAAATAAATAAACAAAGACTTTTACTTTGTCACTTTAAGTAATGAAGGGGTTGGAGAAGCATGGACCTAAGTTCTCCTTTTTCCCCCTCTTCCTTCACCTGATGGGTGGAATTTACCTACCCATTACGCTTTACCCAGGTTAAACATTATATATATATATATATATATATATATATATGCACCCATTACACTTGCCCAAGGTTAAACATTATATATATATAATATGTACGACACTTAACAATGTGTTAACGGTTAAGCGTCATAAACTAAGTGCATGTAAGTAACATATTAAAAACTTAAAAATCATTAAAAAAAACTGAAAAATTGTGAATATAAAGAAAAATATATATAATATTTCTAAAAAAAATCTAATGTATAATCTAACTTTAATTTATCGTTAACTCTTTCATTTTTACTAACAAAAAAGTTAGGAATATAAAAATATTCGATGTTGTTAAAAAATTTTGCCCATAGTTTTTTCCAGCTAGTTCAATCCCATTCTACATTTAGTAAACGGATTAGTCAAAGATTGAATCTAGTCAGGTCCTCGTTGGGAGGAAGATCATGTATTTAAGGTAATTGTGTCTGTGTGTGTTTCTTTTGATCCCAGTTAAAAAAAAGAAAAAAAGAAAGCAAAGTGTTGGTGTCACTTACATTATAAAATTTCTATAATCTAATAAAACGAAATTATTAAAATACAAGTATGACTAATTACTATATTTTATTTTCAACTCAAAATGAGTTCATTAAGTTAGGGGAGGGGAATGTAAAATTCACCAAGTCATTAACCAGTGAAAAACTCTTAACTAAATCAATCACTAAACTAGTTCATTGGTTCACCAATAATAGCGGGAAAAAATGGATTTTCATAACCAAGCACTTAGCCTTACGCAAGAAGGTCGAGTTACACTCAGCTTTCCACCATAGCTAAGTGACCTCTATCTAAGTTTAAGTGAAAAAATATATATGGTGAAAAATAAAGATCTTGGTTGAAATAATGATAACAAGCTTTAAAATTAACCTCTCAATGGTAATTTATAAAATATGAGAGTAATTTTATGTCATGTAACATATTTAAAAGATTAAAAAGAAAATGGTGGCCCATATATTAAAATTTCAAAGAGGGTAAGGTGGCAGACAAGGAATGATGACAGGGTTTGCAGAGTCAGAGAAGCATTGAAGAAAAGAGAGAGAGTTTGGCCAGAGTGTCTCAGAGAATCTTTATGTGTCTTGTAATTCTTTCTTGTTCTTGTTGTTGTTCTTCTTATGGGTCCAATTCTTTTCGAATTTTCCAACTGTTTTCTCTCACTTTCTGAGCAATTTTCCTTCTTGTCTTGATAGATTGCGTGAGAAACTGGGGCTTTGACAATTGATGACACAGAAAAAGAAAAAGAGTGTTTTTGTGAGAGTTGGTTCCTTCCGGTTTGGTTGCTTCTTCGTACGTTGTTTCGTTTTGGATTTGGTTACTACTGAACGAGCTGCCACTTTTTTGACATTTTCAGTTCCTTCCTCTTCCACGAGTCTTCCCTCTCTCTTTCCTCCTCTTTCTCAAACTAGCCTCCCTTTCACATCATCATCAACCCCATAAGCGTTATTATTCCCATCAATATTTCATCTTTTGTTTAATTTAAAAAATACATTATTCCCTGCATTATAGAATATGAAGAGGCATAAATATTAATAAACAGTTTATTGTCTAAAAATGTGTATATATTTCCTATTTTATCTCTAATACAGATATGTGGTTGAGCCTATTATTATTGCTGTTCAGCAGAATCCTCCTAATTTATTACTTGATGAGTATTTGATAACAAAGAGTAGGGAGCCATCAATAACTTTATAACCTATTGGTATCAAAGGTTTCTTATAGGCGAGAAGTAGGAAGTTAATATCGCTTGTAATTTCAATCTCTTAATTTGTAAGAGAGATTGAGTCGATAGGTCAAGTTCAGTCTTACTTGTAATTTCAAATTCTTAATTTAGAAGAGAGAGCAGATGACTCAGGGTCTATCAGATTATCCATATTCATAATTAACCGTAAAGCTAAAAGAATTTTTATAAGAAAAAATCTTTACAAATTATCAGAGAACAAAAAACCAAACCGAACCGAACTGGCCAGTGGTCCAGTTCGGTTGGGATATTGAACTGTGGGGAGTTGAACCGGTGTAAACCGATAATAAACCGGTTTGGATAATTACGTTGTTATTTGTCCCTTTTTTTTTATTCAACTCTTAATATCTCAACCCCTATAAATTTAAATAAATTTTAATGATAATTTTGGTATCAATAATTATTAATTTTAGTTCATCATGAATCATAAAGATCAAAATTCTCAATATTGTTACGCTTTGTTATTGTTACAATCAAACTATTGTTATATTTTCTTATTAGCTAGTGATTATTAATGTTGTTATATTTTGTTATTTTTAATTAAATTATATTATTTTAATATGACTGGTTGGACTCCGAGTTGATCCCGGTTTGACCAACTGACACTTGAACCAATACCTCAACTGGTTTAATATTCGGTCCCCTTTTTTGTTCCTTGCAAATTATAAATTAACAAGATTCTCGTATTGTTAATGAAATTTGAACCAAGTCTCTTATTAGATATGAATTGCATTCATGCCACATTTACCGCCATTTGTGGCTGCTCTTCAATCATGTCTTTGACTTTTACAAGTCTTCACATATATATTTGAGTCCACATTTTCGATTTGGTCCCAAACATGATTTAAAAAAGAAAGAAAAGAGTGATTTGATATATTTTGTATATACATATTGGTGCATACCTTCTTCTCGTTGGGCCAGTGAAATTCATAATGAAGTACATGCAAGTGGTGAATTATATCTTATTAAATTTTATTGTTATCAAAAATAAAAATGCTGTGAAGTCATTGAAGGCAGTGATAGGAATGTTCTCGAAAGGGGAAGGGAGAAGTCTAAAGTGGGTCTTCTGAGAAAGGCCATAAATGTTTTGCGCGACACGTTATGTCTGATTGTCTTCATTGGGAATTTTCATATTTATTTTAAAAACCTTGAAAATTTACGTTGCCAAATTACTCACCCGATTTATTTTTGTTAAATATTAATTATAATAACCAATATTGATAGGCCATGAGTCGATGACTCATCTCACACCAAACACCTCTTTATATCTTAATTTGAATAAAAGATTGTGAATTCAATGCTCCATGGATATGAGTATGTGAATTTCTGTTATTGGGTGAAGAATATAAGAAAAATGTGGAAAGACATTAGATGTCACTAGTGATGTTCATTTGTCTCTTGTCCTCACATCCCGTCCGGGTCCCAATTGTTTAGGGACGGAATAACGATGTCTTGAGACAGGACGGGACAAGAGTGTTTCGTCTCAATTTCGTCTCAATATATTATCTTTTTAAATTTTATAAATTTATTTTACTTTATTATTAATATAATAATATTATAACTTTATAATTATATTGTCTACAATTTATAAGCTTTTCTGACTTGGTTATATGATGTTTTTTAGGGGATATTTTGAATTTATATATTTTCTATCTTTCAAAAAGAAATATTTTTCTTTGTTGATTTTCTATTATTGCCAATTTTTTGGCAAATTCTATTTTTTTTACATTTTTCATTATGAGTTTTTATGATCTAAATACATTTAGTTTTGAAATAAAAAGATTAAAAAAATTAATAAAAATAAATGAAACGATCCAGTCCCATCCTGGTTATGTCCCGTTTCGAACAGGATGGGACACTATTGGAATGGGATGGAAAACAGGACCGAAAAACTGTCCGATTCCAATTATTGAAATAGGACTAAGATAAGGTTGTCTCAATCCTGTCTCATAAACACCTCTAGATATCACTATGCATACATCTTGCTCGTAATCTTCATGGAAACTTATATCAATTAAGTTAAGTTATCTAATTACACTCGTTATTTTACAATTAATAATTGTTAAAATACACATGTGCATTTGCAAATTCATATATGAATGTTTCTATTTTTATATCAATTTCTATAATACTCTTTTCGATTCTAAATATAAAACCCATTTTACAATGTAAATCACATTATAAATTGGGTCTTATATTTAGGACCGGAATAGCATATAATTTTTGATAAATTTCATTTGAATACTTATTATTTTACTAACATTAGTTATTAAAATGTGTGTGCGCACTTATAAATTTATACTTATGAACTTGACATAAGTATCGTCCCAATGAGTGCTTGTTTGGAACTGTTTATTATAAGCATGTTTATACAAATTTAAATATAATTTTTGTTATATATTTACTTTGTATATTATAAATTATAATTAAAATGCTGCTTTAATTTTGAAAACTCCCGTCGCAATTTCAAACATTGACCCAAAAAAATCGCAATGCCAACCCTAAATACGCTCTCGTTGATTATGTTTGAGAAAGAAATGACACGTCAGTCCTATCAACATGCTATGTTTCTTATCTCCCAAATTTTGATAATAAATTTCGTGAAGCAACTATTACGTATTCTTTGGAGGACAAAGACCCAAAAAAAAAAAAAAACTTGCCACGCATTCAACTAAAGAGACTATAACGACCAATTAGCTTCATTTTAAGAATATTATTCTTAAAATATTTTTAAAAATTAGTTTAAAATGATTTATATACAGCATCATAGACACGCAAATCATGAAATTCCAATACCGTGGAAAACAAAATTTGCAAGAAGTCAAAATTGTGCTTCTTTGTTTCATGTAAATGGAAATCTTTACGAAGCAACCTGTCTAGGATTGAGCAAGACTAAGTGACGATATATAGTTTGAGTCTCTCACTACTTTGAAATTTACGTAACATCCTAATCATGTGCCATAATTCAAATAATTAATAGATTTTTTTCCTTTTGATCTTATAGTTGAAAAATCAAAACCATATAATGGCATTTAGGTTGAAATGGCAAAGCATTCTACGCACATTAATCAAACTTCTCAACTCGAATATTATGAATAGAAAAAACAATCATGACGGCATAAATTATCTCAGTTATTGAAAATTCACTATTCACTTTTGAAGTTTACTAATTATCATTACTAGCATTAGCTTGAAGGGTTCGAAGCAATAACATATTGAGTAAATGTATGAATTTCTATTGAGATTAGATTAAATTACATTGATTTTTTAATTTTTTTAAAATTACAAAGTAGTCTTGGAAAAATAATACAAGCCTTTAATTTTTGCTAAAATTGTAGAACTTCCTTATTATTTCTCAGAAAAAGATTATGTAATTTCAACGTAATTCTTAAGAAATTTTTCTAATTTATCATTTATTTCAAAATAAATATATATCCCTCTTGTCCTTATTGTTAGTCACTTGTAGGAGGAGATTTTGGTCCCAAATGTAAGTCACTTGTACCTTATTTAATGCTTCTTTTTTAATTTTGCTCCTATTTATTATAATAAAAAATTAATTAACTCCTTTTTTTTCCCAACATCCATAACTCTTTGATAAAAATAAAAGAGTAAGATTTTATCTATTTAATACTCTTTTTATATGAGAAACTCCTACAAATGACTAGGCACAGTGGAGGACAAAGCACATGACAAAGTTGATTTTCAATGATAAGAGGGAAGAGTATTATTAATACATAAATCTGCTCTCATGCGCTAATAGTGGAGATTGTAATAATATCCCTTGCCCTCCCCAACACAAAATTCTATCCGCTATGATAACAGAATTTGTACCTTTATATTTTTTGGGTCCCTGATATAGAAGTTAATTGAGAGTTTAAACTTGATTATAAAATTTACTACCTCCGATTTTTAATATAGGACATTGTTTGATTTTTATTTTTAGTATAAATATAAGGCCCCAATCTACTTTGTCTCTAATATTTATACATTTTTTTTCAAGATAGTCCTTCTAACAATAGTAGTTCTAACCAATACATTTGATTAGTAAGAATATTTTAAGAAAAAGATACATACTTATGACAAATAACTAACTTAACTTCTTTCTTTAATTTCTCAAATTAGTCAACTAGCTCTTATAATAGAACCAGATAGTAAAATACTAGTCTATTTTATCTATCATATATATACTTTTTTTCAAAACTAATTAATTTAGCTCGTAAATTGGTACATACCCTTATTTTATATGGAGATATTTTAGAAAAATCATGTCACTAAGCAGTTCTTATATCAATAATTAAAACCTTCTTCAAATTAGCCATTAATTGATCCACATTTGTCTTTTTCTCTCATTAGTAGTAGTGTTGGTTGAGTCTTGCTAGTTAGTTAACACACCACTTTTTCATTTTGTGCTCATATAGAGTCTTGTTGGGAAATCATACTGTCCTCCGTAGATGCCTCCAATCATTGAATGTTTCCAATTCCAAATCTAATCTAATCTAATCTTATACAATATTTGAAAAAGAATAAAAAAACAATAAGTAGGTAGATACAACAGTAAAATATATTATTAGTTTATTGCATAAAGAGAAATTTGTATTCTTTCTACTCTACCATACCTCACTCTTGCCTCTTGAACGCGCTTTGGGTGGCAAGTGTCCATCTCCAAATACATAATTAAAGAGATTATCTTTTTTTTTCCTCTCTCTAGATAATTTACTCTTTTATTAATCATGCTTAAATTAAGTTTGCTAGGGTTAGAGAAGGATACATTGGGGGAAGAGAAAAGATTTATGAAGTGATGCAGATGTGTATCAAATTTATTTTCAATTTATTGTTTATATTTCATTTTCAGATGGAAGTATGCAACACACACATATATATTGGCTTTGTAGCAACTTAGGGTCTGTTTAGATTAGCGATTGGAAAAGTAACTTATTGTCAATTTGACTTTTGAAAAAGTGAAGTTGGGTAAAAATTAAATTGGATAAGCTGAATTGTGTTTGGATTGGAGTTTTAAAAAGTTAGTTTGTAAAAATAAGATTGGTAAAAAGTTGTTTAGATTATAATTGAATAAAAGTAAGTTTGATTATAAAATAACCAAAATGGGTATGGGTTTTAATAAATAATAAAATATGATTTAAAAAAATGATTTTACATAATACAATGAAATTAAAATAATTTAATATGAAGAAATCAAATTTAATGAGGGAATTAAATTTTACAACTGCAAATTCAACATTTTGATTTCTAAACTTTCTCTTTTTTCTATTAATATTTTTATGAGTTATTAATTTCAATTCTCTTCTAACAAAATGGATCTTTAGTTGCCACGTGGCGTCACCAAGATGGGGGTATAGACAACGCCTGCCGTGTGCTTGTAGAAATATGGTAGATGGGAGAGAAAAATAAAACGCGGTTGACACACTTGCAAAACAGGTATAAAAAAATAAACTTTCCCCTCCTAGCTTATTCCAACCGCTTGTTTAGACAACTTAAAATCCAACAAGCCCAATACATTATAAGCCCCACCAAACATCACACCATCTTCAATCGGGCTTATCTTCAAATTTAAGCTATGTTTGGACCAGCAAATGCTGATCCAAACAGGCACTTAATATTGTGGTAAGGGTGGTTGAGACGTAGGGTTAAATTAAGGTTCAAATCTTTTAACATATCAAAAAGATATGAATGGTTTTTGTGATTAAAGAGAATATGAATTACATTAAGTTTTTTGATTACCCCATTTTTCTGGTAAATGAAAGTAAAGTAATTTTAAAATTACATGGATATTTTCTCAGTTTTTTTTAATTATTCTTATCGTTATTATTAATCACTTGCAAGGCTGCACAAAGACTGGACGAGACCGAGTTAGACATCAGCGTATGGTTTTAAAAATTGATTGGAGGCACATCCTAACCTTATTTATGGAATCAAGTTTTTTAACCAAAAATTAAGCATTGTTTAAAATTTACTATATTCATGCATATGACACCACGTTACTGTTTGACTAGTCACCTTTCTTATCTGTTTTTTTTTCTTTTTTAAGAAATAACCTACAGCTATTACGTCAATAGCAAATAAAGTATATTTTTCCTTATAAAAATCTGGAAAAAATTTTCCTTTATAAAAAAAAAGTGTATTTTCGAATAGTGTCTACATGAAAATTTTAAAAACACCCCCACAAGTGGTTCAACTAGTATACAATCCAATTTGGTTAAAATAAGTGTATTTTTTTTTACTTTATTTCATCGTCACTGAAGTTTTATTGGTCTAAGAAAATAGATTATGAGTTTAAGTTTGAACGCAGAAAAAAATTTGAGAAATCTGCTCTTAATTAGATCCAGTAATGATTGAATTTGACCTAATCAAATCGTCATGAAAAAATTGCTCATATTTTAAGAGTTTTTTGTTAGGTATAAATATCTTCCTGTTAAAAACACTCCTATTTAAGATACTATTGGATATTAAATGTAGACACTTCTTTTACTAGGGTTTAATGAGCAACTAACCCCATTGATTAAAGTCGTTTATTTTTGTAAACCGAAAAAGAAAAAGTCGTTTATTTTATCACCAATTCTTTGGATAGTTTGTGGGCCTAGAATTAGTTTGCTAGGCCTAAGATGGGCTATACATATTCCTAAGAAACTCCCCATCTTGAGCCCATGCCATTTCCTTGAAACACTTTAACGGCATATATTGTCCGGCTAATAATAGAAATTGATTAATACTTGGTCGGTTGTGTGTGTGTGCCAGACAGCGGTATAATTCCAACCTTAATTAAGCATGAATTACTAAGTAGGGCCACCTAGAGAGGGTGATAAAGGTGAAATAAGAGTGTAATTAATGTATGATTCAGCCCATCCTAAGATAAAATAAGGATTAAAACAGAACTGACCAAATATAGAACCAATATAACCACAGCCCATCTAGTTATGCTTCTAAGTTTGGGACTTTTGACAAATTGAGCACTTTGGTTTATCTTAATTACAGTGCCAATTTAAATATACGCCTATGTTGTTCCTTGTTTTCATCATCCAAATCTTTTATACCTTGAGCAAATAACATTTTATACCATAATTATTCGTTTCATCTTGGTTTCTGTTGATTTCTACAGCCGGCTCAGAAAAGTGTACAAGATTGGAATTGACGAAGTAACATGCCATACGTAATGACATTATTCGTTTGTATTGGTTGCTGTAGCCATTCAGACAAGTGTACAGGTATAATTAACGATGTAACATGCCATATGTATGTAATAGAATGCGAGAAAAAATGGAGAGATGAGGAAGCTGAAGCGCATTAAATTGACAGCAATGAGTAGAAACAATCAAAGAGAAAGATCAGCCAAGTCAAATGTTCTGGTTACTGCTTTGCACCAAGATTCCACTTTCTTCTTCCTCAGTTGCTCAGCTAATACTGGACGGAAAACAGTTGAGGTCTTTACCTTCTCACCAGAAGCAAAGATCTCCTCCTCTTTCCAAACTCCGACAGCTAATCCGGCAGCATAGGCCGCGCCAAGTGCTGTTGTCTCTATGTCGGCTGGTCTAATCACCGGACTTCCCAACAAGTCTGCCTATAGAACAGTAAAGTTTTACTAATTAGTAGAATGCAGCATCAGAAGTCTCAGTTAGAAGATATTTCCAACAAACTATTATTAGAAAGATTGTCAGTAATTTATGAAACAGATATTCCTCATGTTAGCCAAACATCATAAAAGTTCCATGATACGTCTTTTCTTCGTTACTCAATTCATTTATAATTTGCAGGGAGTCAGCTATCTGCATTATACACTTACAAAATAAATCTGAAACATGTGATCCGAACAAATCAAGCATGTGTTGCATAAGAGATGCAAAAATGAATGCGCAATAAAATTTCAGTCAGAATCAATACCAAAGCTCCATTTGTGACATAAAAGACAAGGCCCGTGGAAGGAAAGGCATAAAAACAGGGCAGCAAGTTCTGCATAAATGTGCACACATATTAGAAGAAACACATCCAAACCTGAATCTGCATCAAAAGGTTGTTAACAGTTGCGCCACCATCCACTCTGAGCAAGAATTCCTCTTTTTCTTTCTTATCTTTATCAGTTTCCTCAGAATCTTTCTTCATTGAATCCAAGACATCTTTCACTTGAAAAGACATGCTTTCAAGCACAGCTCTGGCAATGTGAGCCTTGCTTGTAAACCTTGTAATTCCAATACAAACCCCTCGAGCATCATCACGCCACCACGGAGCAAACAATCCATTAAAAGCAGGCACAAAATAAACTCCACCTGTGGACTCAACCTGTGAAGCCAGATCCTCTATCTCCTTAGCACTACTAATAATACCAAGGCTATCCCTTAGCCACTGCACTGCAGCTCCAGCAATGGCAATTGATCCTTCCAGTGCATAATTTGCAGGAGCATTCGGACCAAGCTTAAAGGCCAAAGTTGTCAGAAGACCATGTGTTGATGTAACTATCTCTTCGCCAGTGTTTAGCAGTATGAAAGCACCAGTACCATATGTGCTTTTAGCCTCTCCTTTTCGGCAAGCTTGTCCTACCATGGCAGCATGTTGATCACCTAAACACCCAGCAATTGGGATATCGGTGATTGGCCATCCCGGAGAAATCTTTCCAATGATTTCAGAATTACTTACAATCTTCGGCAGAATTTCCGCAGGAATGCCCAGGGTTTTTAAGGTGGACTCATCCCAGTCAAGAGTCTTAAGATTCATCAGCATTGTCCGCGATGCATTTGAAACATCAGTGACATGCAATCCTCCCTTCACCCCACCAGTTAGGTTCCATATCAACCAAGTGTCGATAGTTCCAAAGAGAGCATCTCCCTTCTTAATCGCTTCCTTCACTGCTTCCACATTTTCCATCAACCATAACAGTTTAGTGGCACTGAAGTAAGTGCTTATAGGCAGACCACAAGTCTCCACAAAATGGGTTCTGCCACCTGATAACTCATTCTCCAATTTCCTGTTTAACAATGATCCAAGAAAATCAGGGTCTTTTTGTGATAATGATAAATAACAAATGCCAAAAAAAACTACGAAACAAAATAAAGGCCAGCTCCAAAGATGCAAGAATATCAATATATACACACGATATGTAATTTCCTACGGCCACGGCGGACAATCTGAAAATCGCACTCTCTTCATTGGACCACGCTCAATAAGAATTTCATAGTTGTAATACTGATTCAATCCCAAGTTGTTGTCAAAATCCAAAACTCATATACGACCCAGAAATAACTCGATAAGATCATACATATTATATTATCTAACGAATGGCAATTAATCAGAAAAAGAATTCTTGACGAAAAACGAAGAGATTCAAAGGAGTACCTGCAAACAGAACTGGTACGAGCATCCATCCAAACGATAGCGTTGTACAGAGGAATCCCAGTGGATTTGCTCCAAAGCAGAGTAGTCTCCCTCTGATTGGTCACACCGATTGCCTTCAATCCCTTGACCACGTTGATCCCCTCGGACTTAGCCTGGTCGAGAGCCCCGGTGATACACACCCTGACGCTCTCCAAAATCTCCATTGGATCATGCTCCACCCATCTAACACCGCCCCACCACAAACTTATCAGAAAACCAGAATTGAAAGGGAGAGAAAGAAAGAGAAGGAATCATGGTTTTACCCTGCTTCTGGATAGTGCTGAGCAAACTCGACCTGGTGAGATGCGATTGCCCGAGCAGAGCGATCGTAGATGATGAACCTTGTGCTTGTGGTTCCCTGATCAATCGACCCAATGAAAGCTTCTTCTTCCGACATTTTTCCCAATAATCTTCTTCCTCCTCCGAAGGCTTAAGGCTTAAATATGAACAATCGTTCTGACATAGTTGACTTTAAAATGCTGCTTGGGACTTCAGAAACGGAAATAATAATTAATTAATAATTATCATCTTATCCCCACGCGAAATTCCAATAAATCAGGGGCCTTTACATTCTCCGTCAAACTGATGAAACGACCAAATTATGACCAATTATAAAATCAAAAAATTTCAAAGCTCATTAACGATTTCGATTCCGACTCTTGCCCTTTTCAGATTTGGAGAAGTGGATTTAAGATTGCTGGCCAAAACAGAAAAAAAGGGAACGGATTAGGATTAGATTAAAAAATGAGATGAGATGAGATGAGATTGGAGCAATGTTTTCGGAGGTCACGATGCTGAGTTGGAAAGGCAGCGGAGATCACGAGAAGAGGAGGTGGTGACCAACTAACATTATGAATCCGAAAGATCTTTTATTAATGATAGAATTATAACGAGGTAACAAAGAAAACAATTAAAAAAAAGTATCAGAGACTGTTATTCTTATTATAAGACTTGTTATTATAGACGGTTGAGATTGTTATTAGGACTTTTTAATAATTACTCCTCCGGTCCTAATTATAAGACCCAATTAACTTATTTGAGGAGATTAAGAAAGTAAGTTAAGTTGGTTATTTATAATAAATAAGTGTTGTCATTCCTAAAATATCCTTGCTAATTAAGTATATTGGCTAAAACTATCATTATTAGAAGGATTATCTTGGAAAAAAATGTATAAATATAAGAGAGAAAATGGATTGGGTCTTATAATTAGGACCAAATAAAAGTCAAATTGGGTCTTATAATAAGGACCGGAGGAGTATTTCTTTTTGTGGGATTTAGATGTAATTCCCTCCTTCATTAATTTGCCAAACGACTTTGAACGGTCTTCACCTGCCACGTCGCCATGTCGTTTCATGTTGTTCTTATCGTTATAGTTGGGTCAATGCCGAATCCCACATGGGAAGTTCTTTTTGTTTCAAAGAAATCCCATTTTTCTATTTTTGGACCAAAAAATAAAAGGAAAAATGGAGGGAAAAAATTTCATCAAAAATTTTATTAATAAAAAAATAATTAATAAATTGTTGTATTTTAGGGAAATTTTATTTTAATTGTTTTTACTTTTGGTCTCAAAACTTATTGATTATTAATTAATCTCGAAATGTGTGGGTTAAGATTAACATTTTTATCCGTCAATAAGGATTTATAGTTAACTTTATTGAAAAGATTTTTTTTTTTTTAAGCAAATCATTGAAAAGGATTTTGAGTTTCCACTTTTAGCAATGACAGTTGACAACTAAGTTTTTACTGTTGATCCTTTTATTTATAATTATAATTAGCACCCCATTTTTGATGTTTTAAACCATGTGAGAAATGTTGGTTTAAAAAACATGTGAAAAATGTTTTGTCAAAAAAAAAAAACATGTGAGAAATGGAATTAAGGTGAGACAAAATGCCTGATGACCAAAAGAGAGTGGGAAAATTTAAGATGTTCAAATTCAACGTAATCAGATTGAACAGAAGGTTTGACCGAAAAAAGATATTTAATTTACTTTAAATAAAATGCAAGATTCAACTCTTATTAATGTGAAATGAAATGAACTCCATTATTAAAGCATGTTACTATTTTTTTATCTAATTTGAATAATTAATCTTCAAACCATGAAGCCATGAAGGTTGGTTTCGTATGAAAATAACTATTTAAAAATTCTAAACAACGTATATTTTCAAAATTTTTAACTAAATCAAATGACTCATCCTTTCCGTATCAAATAATGTCTTTTGTGGCAATAAAAATAATTATCAAATAAATTCTTCTATTTAATTTGTACTTTGAAACATAAAAAGCACTGAAAAAAATATAAAAGTAAAATAATTTGTTAATAAGATTTATCAAAACATTCTTATGCATCACATGACACACACTTTTTTCGATTTGAAAAAATTAATCTTTTAATCCTCTAAGTTTTAACTCATTTATAACTCATTTCCTCAATTATGACTCACACAACTCAATTTCTGAACTTTGACTCAATCCCTAATATTTTCAAATTTAATAATTTAATCCTTATCATATATAATTTATTTTAGTCATCAAATAATTATTTTACATGGCAAAAAATACCATTTAATACCACTAAAAATTGCTGACATGTCATCCAACTCAACTTGTATGTATTTAATATTTTTTTTAGGGGGAAAAACCACAGTTCGTCGTCTTCCCCATCCAGTAGAAATGAAAGGAGGAGGGAACTTCACTCCAGACTAAAACGAACTGCAAAACACAAGGTTAAAAGCAACATCCTTACTAGGAATATCATGATCAAACAGAAATGAATTAGAAGAAATTCCTTTACCTCTCAAGTTAATCACGAAAAAAAGAAAGAGAAGGATCATTGAGGATTTGAAGGATTAGAATTGTACTGCTAAATGAAGTTTCCCAATCGGCAGATATTAGAGGTATCTATTATATTGAGTTTTCTTATTTGAGCAAGTAGAAAAGATAAAGAACATCAAATTGAGTACGCTCTGCAAAAATTCTGCAGCCCTTTGCTTTATCTCCTTTTATGAACGCTGGGCTAATCGCAGCTCACTACAGGCACCAAACTTCACAGCTCACGACTTCACCTCTTTATTGGCTCCTTTATCCTCTTTTTGGATGGGGAAAAAAAGTTGAGAGGAAAGAAAATAAGAGAAGAGAAAATAGAGAAAAGAGAACATTGGAGAGAAAATATTATCACCTTTCATGTATGGATAGACAAAAGAAAACAGAAAAGAAAGAAAACGAGTAAATATATAAATGACTAAAATACCCTTTATGTTATATCAAAATATATCTTGATTAAAATCAAATTAAATATCATAATGAAAAACCATATTTACATTAACTTAATCATATAATTTAAAATCAAATTATTTGATGAAGATATATTATCATGTTATTATATCTTAATATCAAATAATTTTGTAATAAAAAAAAGAAAAAAAAAATATTTTGCGTAATGTAATGCTAAAAAAACCAAAATAACGACTTTACTTGTTTTTCCTTTCAGTTCATTTTGAAAGGATTTTTTCCATTTTAGTTATTTTATTTTTCAATGAAGCAAACATAAAAGAAAAACTTGATAATAATAAATAAAATGAAAAAAAATAAATGGGTATTATTTTGCTGAAAAAACATATGTAAGGTAGAGAAAAAAAATATGTTTTCTTTTTATTTTCTCTCTATACATGGAGAGAAAAGTTGGGAGGAAAATGGGATATGGAACCCACCTAATTTTCTCTTCCACTCTTCTTTCCTCGTCCAAACAGGGAAAAAACCACTTCTCCTCCCATTTTGCTTTCTAGTTTTCCTTTCCCTTTTATTTTTTCTCCATCCAAACATAGCATGAAGGCACTTGTTCTGGGCTCTCTTCGTTCTTGGCCATGATTGGTATTTCCTTCAAGGCACCATGAATGGAAGCTGGGTTGTTTCTTTCACTTCTACTGGAGGGGAAAGACGATGAACTCTGTCTTTTTTCCTAAAAAAAAAATATTAAATACGTATAGCTTGCGTTGGATGATATGTCAGCAATTTTCAGTGTTATAAAATAATATTTGTTGCCATGTAAGATAATTATTTGATGACTAAAAACAAATTATATATGATAAGGATTAAATTATTAAAAATTGAGTTATAAGCGAGTTAAAAGTTTAGAGACTGAGTTGTACCGAGTCATAATTGAAGGAACTAAGTTATAAGTGAGTTAAAACTTGAAGAACCAAAAGATTAATTTTCCCTTCTTTTTTTCAAGTAACGATGAAACTATCAATCTTATTACTACCTCCAGTACTTAATATAAAAGTTAGTTTAACTTTTAATTTGGTTTTAAATATAAGACACCAATCCACTTTATCTCTTATATTTATGCATTTTTTTCAAAGTAGTGTTGCACATGTTAAATATTCAATCAAATGTCAGTTTTAGCTAGTATATGATTAGCAATGATATTTTAGGGAAGACAACACCTAACTATTACAAATACTAACTTAATAAATTTCTTTAATTTACTCAAATTAGTTAACTAACTTTATATTAATAATTAAAGGTGGCATTAGGAACCTGACTAATCCGACCCGACCCGGCTAAGGTACCTCAAACGGGAGCAGGGAATCGAACTTGATACCTCTGATTAATGAGTCAAGATACCCGCAAATTTTGTGAAGAGTTTTTTTTAAAACCGTTTTTTTTTGTTAATTTGGATTTATTAAATCATTCTGATGTTGACCACAGTCATTTATTTTCTTTGAGTATCATTAAACTGATCAATGCACGGGTGCATTTGGTAAAAGAGATTGAACAATTTTCCAATTTTTTAGATCAGCGGTTCACATTTAATTTGTAAACGTAGAAAATTCATCAGGTGTTAAAACAAAGAAAATTCTAGGCAAAAAAACTGGTGGACTTGGACCTGTATGAGATGGAACACGTGGCAGATGATTCCACGATTACTCCTCCATTTAAAGAGCTGTGCTGACATTTAGGAGGTGTTTGGCAACCTCCAAATCATGGTTTCAGAAGTATTTTTCTGTAAAACGAGATAAATTTCTTTACATGTTTTTTTCATAAACCGTAAAAGCACTTTTGAAACTATAGTTTGGTTTATATCCAAACACCCCTTAGTGATTGATGTTATCTTAAGCAAATTCACTCTGAGTACAAAGATATTCTTGTTTATTAAAAATAAAAAAAAATATTTTGCAATTGCCTATAATTTTTCTCAATTTTTACATTTAGTGATTGATTAAGAGGAAAAACTATAGGTACCTATAATTTTGATTAGCCTCCGGTACTAACAGAGTAAAATTAAAATGTTTGATTAAGAGGAAAAAATGTACGGTATCAAATTAAAATTGGGGAGAAACAAAATTATTTTTCAAAAAAAAACTATCAAATGGGTCATGGGAATAAGCCCAATCCTGAAATAAATGCTGCATTTTTTGGGGCTCCTGAGTGGCCCATTCATCACAATTTTCCGATTAGGCTGGTCTTATTTGGATTCACAACTATAAGCACTTACAGCATGTTTTATATAAATCAAAACAAAACTTTTTTTTTACATACTTACATCATATTCTGTAAATTATTATTAAAAAAATTGTTTATAAACCATTCTAAAAGGACCCTCTATGTTACTATGAGCACAAGGCACCTCAGTCCCCCAACCACAGCCATTTTTCAATAATTTGTATTAATCATTCTCGTTTCGTATATATGTGTAAGAAGAAAAATGTATAATAATAGAAAATAATAATGATTAGCTGATATTATTTAAAAAGATCTTAGATTGTGAATATTATCCTTCCTCGGTTCTTGTCAAGTGAAGAAAAAACCTGCAATTGATGTTACAAATAATAAAATTCAGTCGTCGAAGATCAATATATAAACAGTCAAATAAATTATTTGAACAAAGGTCATCAAAAAATTATTTGAACAAAAAATTACTCTCCCTGTTCCTTATTATAAATCCAATTTTTTGAATGGGTTGTTTCTTTTTATAAGATTCCTTTTAAGTTTATCTAAATATTTAATGCAAATATATCTATTTTACCCCTAATTTAATGTATTTAATACATTCTTTCTTCATTTACCTCATATTACTCTCTCACCTTCATCCATTTATATATAGGGTTATATTTGAAAAAAATTATATTTGCTATGTATTAATTGCTTTTAACTAATTTTAACTATTTTCTTAAATCTCACAATTTAATTAAAACAATCTCTTATAATAAGGGACGGAGTAGTAGTGTATGTTTTAAAAATTAAAAGTGTCAACATCGAGACGGAGTTTTAATAATCAGACATCGACATGGAGAGATACAAATCCACATTTTACATTCTTAATGTCTATTTTCTTAATTTATCCATGCTAGTCCACGAGCTCTTA